>NC_090309.1:38330883-38360883 GCF_039906515.1 Pseudorca crassidens
CTGTTTCTTCTGAGTTACTAATTATAAATCATGAAATGGTGATAAAAAGGTACAAAGAATTAGTAATAAGACCCCAGGGAAACCAGAAGTTCACCTCTAAGATGAGAGATGAAGGAGAGACCATGTTATGTGGTGTCTGGAAGCTGGGCTCCAGAGCCCTCAGACTGGGTTTGACTCCTGGTACCACCACCTGAGAACTATGTGAATTGGGCAAGCTACTTCCTTATCTAAGCCTCAGTTTCCTCACTAAAAAATGTGATCATTAACAGTCCCAGTTATTAAATGGAACCTATCTCATAGGGCCATTGTGAGAGACAAGGAAATAATGTATGTCAAGCATTTTCCATAAAGCCAGACATACAAGAAGCATGTAATAAATGTTGACCATTATTGTTATCTCTAGGTAAAGATAATGGGTAATTCTGGAGATTCAAAGAGAAAGGTTCCCAGTAACAAGTCAAAAATTTTACTTTTTTTTTTTTTGTGGGCCCAATTCCCTGCTTTAAAGCAGCTTTAACGTTTACTACATTTGACTCTTCAAAGGTTGAGGTAAAGAGACGTTCTGAGGAATGTATAGGAGAGTTATTTCTTTTCATTCTTTTTTCCCTGAGTATATTTAATATTTTTAAATGGTCATTTGCTAAGTTTTTGTAGTGGTTAGTCTACAAAAAGCTATGGAATCAGTATTTGTGGCCCAGGAACTTAAGAAGGTTATCATGATCATTTTATTCAGTGTTTAAAGGTTATAAAGCCAGAAAATGCAATTTTATTGCAATTTCCCCCTCAGAATGTTTCATGTTTACACTCAAAATATAAATAAAATATTGTCACTTAAAAAAACCCACAAATCATTAGTTTTAAACACTACAGTTCTACAGTAAGAAAGTTTGATAACCATCAAATGAAAACAGATCAGGAATGGAAAAGAAACACCATTCATTATAGTAACACTATTTGCAGCACTTTAGTAAAAGGGCCCATCAACATTTCCATTATAAACTCCATTTTTGCAAGGGTAACAACATTGCTGGTACAGATTCATTAGCCCTATACTTACATACAAAATGTCAGCCTGGAACACATGCATGTTTCTAACTAATAAGCTTTAGTGTCCCCAAAGAAGTAATTGTTACAAACTTTAGGTGCTAGAAATTTAAAAATTCCTACTCTGCAACAATTACAAAAGAAAAACAAAAACAAAACCCACAAAACATTTAGAACTGATGGAAAAAAGTTCTCTAGTATTTGCATGAGGATATTATAGATCCTAAGACAGGATGGCAGAAGATACTCACGTGCCCTCTCTCTCACACACAGTATTGTTATTTAATATTCAAACTACCACTGATTTAGGATTACTCAATTTCAGAAGGGACCAGTCATATAAATCTCCACAGCTGAGCTGACTCTGACACAGATGCCTCTCCCCTAAATGAATGTTGGGATCTTTCCAGCCCTTCCCCTGTAATTGCCATTCTCATCCCTGGTACCTCCCCAGGGACCCACTTGCTGCAGGACCCACTGAGGCTCTCTCTTACAATCCTTTGCTACTTTCTTGCTAGAGTCTTCTCCCAACATGCCAGGAGAAATGCCCAGAAGTCTAGGCCACCATCCAGTCCCTACTATCCTCTCTCAAGATGCAAGAGCTTCAGTGTTAAAGGGATTGGTGCTTAAAATCTAGAGCTGCTCAAACCCTGGGAACCTAGGACTCAGGTCTAATGTAACTATTAGTATTATTTTAGTTACATTTTAAATTAATAGATTTTTGTGGGTTTGTCTGGCCTCTGGATGCTTATAACAGTGCTTCTTTTGGAAAATGTATTCTTCAATTCCACAAATCAACTTCTAAATAAACTTCACACCCATTTAAAATTGAGTACAATTCCTTAATACAAAATAGAGAATTACCATATGACCCAGTAATTCCAATTCTAGGTATATAACCCCCAAAGCTGAAAACAGGGATTCAAAGAGATGCTTTTAGACCATGTTCATAGTAGCCAGAAGGTGTAAACAACCCAAGTGTCCATCAATGGATGAATGACTCCACAAAATGTGGCATATACATACAATGAAATATTACTTAACCACAACAAGGAATAAAGTAGTGGTACATTACAATATGGTTGAACCTTGAGAATATTATAATAAGTGAAAGAAGCCAGATACAAAAGGATAACTATTGTTTGATTTCACTTATATGAAATATCTAGAATAAAACAATTTCAGAGAGACAGAAAGTAGATTAGCGAGTCCTAGGGGACCATGAGAGGAGAAAATGAGGAATTAATGAGTACAGAGTTTCTGTTTAGGGTGATGAAAAACTCTGGAAATAGTGGTGGTGATTGTACAATACTGTGAATGTAGTAAATGCTACTGAATTCTACATTTTAAAATGGTTAATTTTATACATGAATTTCAAATCAATACAATTAAAAATTGTATATAGTCAGTACCTACAAGTATATAAAAATTGAAATAGCTGATAAAGTATGCTTTTGCTATAAAAAAAGACGTACTGGGAAAAGAGAACTGTCTCAAGAGATAGAAAACCTAAAAACTTGGGTACAAGCCCTAACTCAGCCGTTAGTAATTAGGCCATCTTATATGAGCCATTTTCCCAATCTGAGACTCAGTTTTATCATGTAAAGAATATGATACTATCTGCTCTGCTTAATTCTAAGGCTGAGATTCAGAAAGTACACAAAAACTCTAAGATACCAGAGAAAAGGTACTAGCTTCTATAATAAATGAAAAGTTGGAAGTATGGGAACCCCAAAAAGGAAAAGGATGAATAAATGTATGCTTTTCCTTCCTAACACCTTATCTTTTACTTCAGTTGTTACCCAGGCTTTAGGCAAATCTTGGGAGACCATTATTTGAGCTGGAGGAGGTTCAATACGATCCAGGGGGATTCTCGGCATTTATCAAGTTGCGGAACCAAGTCTAGCAGATCCAGTCTAGACTAGATTCTGTCCTGTGTAGTATGGAATATAAAGCCCTGAAGAGATTCTAGAATCAATCTGTAGTCCGTGACTGTCTTTCAGATGATAAATGATCTCTAGTTGGGGCCACTATAAAGCTTCACTGGTAATATGTAGTATGGGGAGGAGAACTTGAGTCTAGTTTGGTTAGAACCCTCAATAAATCAGGCCCCAAGTGTGAAAGAAGGAAAGGAAACAGAATTTCTAGCTTTTTCTCTTGTGACACAAGGCTCTTTTATAGTAACATCTAATTTATCCAACACAGAGAGGAAAGGTGCTCTACTTGAAAGAATTAAAAAAAAAAAAAGTCTCCTTAAAATATATAAAGGAAATAATTAAAAAATGTATTACAGAAATTTCACTACCTAGTATTTACATTTTTAATATAGTTAACATAATATTTTCAAAACCCTTCAGAGACCAAAGGAAAAATGCAAGTGTGAAGCCATGTGTTGGTTTATGGCATATCCACACAAAAGTCTATGTATATGAATGAGCATACATGTAACTTGTTAGGGCAATGATAAACATGTTCTAGGTAATCTGGCATAGCAGGTATCATAGGGTATGGTATAATAGGGTTCTGGTGACTTGCATGCTAGCTGAAGGTCAGCCACTTACTGATCTGTGTGGCACTGAGCTTTTCCTGTGCCTCTGTCTCCTCTGTTATAACGAGAAGTTTAGGTAATAGTTTTCAAAAAATAAAAAAAACCCTTTTTTTGTTTCGTTTTAAATTTTAACCAGTAGAACCTTTTCTTTAAATGAACTCATCCAAGAAGCCCGCTATTTCATATAAATAAACTCAGAGCTACTCTGTTTGAAGTAAGGTAAGAAACCCAGACGTCTATCTGCTTGCTCCCTTATTGTCCTACCAGCCCCAAGGTGTCTGTGAAGAAGCCCTGAAGTCTCCACAGAACACAGCTTGAAACCAATCCGGCCAGATAAAGCCAAAGGTCTCTTCAGATTCTAGTATGTTCTGATTTCACTAATGTAGGCAATTTTCAAATGTCCCATACAAATGCTTATTTCTGGAGGAGTTCTTTAATTATAAATACATCTTTGGCAAATAGAGAAGAAAAAGTTCAAGAAAGCTTTCCAATCCTAATCTACTACTAATTTACTAATCTACTTTACTAATCTACTTTAACACTGCCATAAAATTAAAGCAATTAATTAGATTAAAGGAATAGATTTTCCACTTACATTTTGACATTTTTTTACTTAATATAGTGTACTTTTAATTTGGCATGAATGATTTGAATTTATTTCCCATTTTTACCCCTTTTGTAGGAGCAGGATTTTAAAGAAACATATATGTATAGACATATATTTTAAAGAAATATATTTCTTTAAAATATACACACATACAGTTTTTTTTTTTTTTTTTTTCCAATAGCTTACTGTACACTTAGATCTATTCAATCACTATTGGCAGTCAGCATTAAATGCCAATCTACCCTCTGGTTAGGAGCTAACTTGCTGCTCTAAACCATTTTTACAAACCTTCCTATATACCTTAATCCTTTCAAATGTAACTGTGACACAAAGTATTACAGACTTTTAAAAACCAGTTCTCTTGAAAAAAAATTGTGGAGCATCAGTAACCAGATAGTATTCTCAAATTTCAGTGATCTAGTCCGTGGAGATGTCCCCTATGCATAGTGCTCTGTTTCATGCAGTACATGGCTTTAGCTGGCCAAATCTTTTTTTTTTCCCAATGAATCAGTAGAACAGTGAAGATCTTACTTTTTTTTTAAGCAGTGGCATATCAATGAGGCACAGATGTGTATTCCAACCCTGCATGGATGAGCACACTGTTCAATAGTGCTGGCTCACACGGTATCAGGGCGAGTTATCACTTCCCATGAAGGCACTCTTATCACCAGGGCCCAGAGAGGTGGCTGCAAATCGCAGCCTTTTTATTTTCAAGGCAGTTCTGCTGAACATTCAGGCTTCAAAGATTCACACTTCCAAAACTCTATAAGAGTTTGTGAACGCTCAATTTGCCAAAACTGTTTACAGTGTAATTGGGCACCGTACCTGTGTCCATGAGATAGCGAAGGCGCTTCTCCACCAGCGCGGCACGGGTGTCAATTTGCTTTTGCTCATTCTCTAGTGCTGCCAATTCTCCTACAACATACTGACTGGTGTCTTTGAACCCTTTCTGTTAACGAGAACAAACAGGAAAGAAAAAAAAATCACTTGTAAGTTGCATTTTTCCTTTCTACAAACACTTAGTAAAGCACTTACCTAGAGAACCAAATACGCCCTTAGTATCACTCTTAGTAACTAAAAGCAACGCCCTGTGATTCAAAAAATTTTCATATGTATTACATATATTGCAAAACTTTTGTAAATAGAGAAAATCTTGGCTGTTTAGTATTATATTTATAATTTAACACCCAGATTTGCCAGATTTAAAAAGTTAACACTAAGTAAGAAAAAAATTCTCCTTAGAGTTGAGTCAGAGTGATTAAGCATGGACAAGGACAGAAGATAATTTTCCCTTGGTGACTGTCAAAACAAACACCAATGACATCTTTAATTCAAAAGTGTAATATATAAAAATGGAATTTAACTAAGGAATTGCTTCTTAAAGAATCTATCCTGAAAAAAATCAGATTTGTTCTTACAAAAATATAAAATTAAAAAGATACATTTCTTCTTTTCATAGTAACTATACTATTTAAAGTATTTTTAAAAAATGATAAAAGAGAAGTTTCTAATATCTCCAGTTTCCCCTCCAGCTGGCTTCTGTACTTTAACATGTCATTCTGTTGATGTATTACTAATTATTGTAGCTGCGAATTCTAACTTGACAGGTGGTTTCAAACCTTGCTACACTGGATCTAATGCCACCAGTACACTGATTTGGTTAATCTTCCATTTAACCAAATTTGGATTTCAACTGAAATTTTACTTTTTACAACCAAGCATGTTAAAAAAAATTATCCTTAGAAGTTTTATTTGAAGTAGCAGTTCTATTATAAAGTACCAATATAGGCTTACTTTTTATTTTCCTATTACAAATTGAAATCGTTAGGGGGCAGGGTTATTCATGGTATAGTACCAAACTGATTAATTATAGCTTCCTTTGGAATGCTTGTTTGTCTTGTGGCATTTCTAGGGGTTAGTTTCCTAAGTAGCTGAGAAATACTAAAGAACTGCTTAAGTGATTACTCTCACCACTACCACTACTAATATCAGCACTTACAATATTTATTCAGAGAAATAAATGTGAACAACGTTCTTGTGTCAAATCCCTTCCCTACCTAGAAGCATATTAATCTCTAAGAAGCCATGAGGAATTATCTTTCGTTACTCCTTAAACAAGAAACAAAATCAAGAATTATGTTATTTACGAGGATATTTTGGAATTCTCATAATGAACAAACCTGTCTAACCATATGTGTAACTTATTTATCTTTGGAACCAGTAAACTGTACTCACACATGAACTCAATTTAAACCAGCTTATTGTTAAACTGACTATGGTAGTTGACAAACTTAAGCTGAAATATTTTAAAAAATCATGAAACTGATAATGTCTCAGGATAGACTGATCAAATAAGTTACTGTATTTTTAAAAGATTCATACAAAGAGGATATTCTTCCATCTCACTATGAAATAGAAAAACTATAACAACAGAATAAATGCTAATGGTAGGTTTAAAATCTGGAATCTGGTGAATGCTTTTTGTATCTACCTGTCAGACAGCAGAGCATTTTCAAAAAGGACTATTCTCATTTCCATCCAGAGGGACAAAACAAACATAGTAAAAGTAACAAAGATATAAGAAAACAGAAGTGATAAGCAACACGTAAACTTCATTGCTTGTACTGATTGGTTCAGTTAAAAATAGTAACAAAGTTTATAGTCAGATTTCTTTAGTGTGAGTATACAGTATACTCAAATATTCTGTATCTTATAAATTATACCAAATATTTCATCAGGATATATACCACTCAGCTCTTCTATGTATTAAGACGTGCCAGGTTTTAGTAAAACAACTTTAAAACGAGAACTTAAAAATGAGAAGTTTTTACAGCTCTAAAATGTAGTTTGTAACTCTGACTACATTTGCAAGGATTTTAAAATCCATAATAGACAATTCTAAGAGTAAAAACAAAGAAAATATTTACACAAACTGGAGATAATAATAATAAAAAAAAGTAGCACCATTAAAGAGAGCAATGCTTCCAGACAAAAATTCAAGTTAAAACTTGTTCTTCCTGCTTCTGTCCCGCAGCTGTCCATCAAAAGCAGCTTTCTCCCTGCGGTCTATCAAATATTTCCCTCACAAATCAATTTTACACATGATCAGCCCATACCCCTACTGAGCTGAACCTCCCCGTTAATTAAGTGAAGAAATTACCATATATATTATATTAATGCAAACATCATTCAGCTAGTAATTCACGGCTGATCTGGATAATGGAAAGGTTGAACACCCATTAACCCAAGCCAACAAAATGGGTTGGCTGAGAAATTCTAGCAGGTCTCATGTGACTTTTCCCTCTAACTGCAGCTCTGCGGTATCTGCTATTGTAATAATTAAAATCCTCCCAGTAGATCAATACTGGAATCTCTTTATGGGAAGTGCCCTGATGGAAATGTCTCAAGGAAGCTGGGGCTGTGGAACTCTGAAAAATTCATTTTTTTTATCTGACAATTATCACCACACTGCAGACTAATTCAACAGTGCACCCCTCTCACTCTGCTTTGAATGCACTGGAGATTGACATCTTAAAAAACCTAACATCTCATTTTAACAAATAAAGGCACTATTTCCACATACAGTTTGGAATTATCAGCAATCATGAAACCACACAAAAAATTAATATACATTAAGCACTTCATCTTCTGATGGCTTCCTCTGAGTTTCAGTTATTGCTGCCTTCTCCTCATTTCCTTTCTTTGTATCTTCCTGTATTGATCTCTGCCTTTTCATCTCTTAAAAAAAGGGAAAGACATGTAAAATTATTATAAAGCTTGATATTTGTGTATTGAAATGTGGATTTACATTATCAGCTTCTATATATATATATATATATATACACACACATATATAAATATTGTTAAATCATAAGATGGGAAAACATGTAAAAAAGTGTTCCTACCTGGTCTATTCTCAACATATTGACTGAAAGACTGAAGTTGAGTTTTTCTTACTGTAGAATCCTTGCTAAACACAACAGGATTTCTAAATCGTTCTGTTGCTTTTTGTAATCGCTCAGTCCGGAGATCTTCTGTGCCATTCTAAAAGTGAAACAAATGTGGTAAGAGAGTCCTGATCTTATAAATGTGAAATTACACATTAGTAAAACAAGTTTTACTGATTTAAGATAATGCCAACTTAGAAACGTTTTGAAAGAAAAAAGGACTATAAAGAGATGTTCTAAATAGCTCAACGGCAAGGTCTGTTGCCTGTAACTGAAACCTTTGGGAGACATGGTTTAAATGGAGGATCATTCTTGATAACTGTGATTCATTAGATACTGCGAACTCCCATGTCTTCTTCTGATATGTATCATTTAAAAGCCACATTGCCTCTGTCTACCACCGACCCACCACCCCAGCCCCACTATTCTGCCCCATCTGTTTGTACAGTCCCACAGACTTGTATGACAAGAAGAACTAGTTTCTAATTTTATGCCCATTGAGATAAACCACTAATGCTGGATGAAGGCTAAAAGGTAGGATTATAACACTACCCCACTGAACTGCATTTCATCAGCTATAACTTTCCAAAGCCAGATTTGTAAGTAAGCCCTTTACAGCTAAGGAAACTACAATTATCTTTTCCAGAGCTTCCTATGTTAATACTGGTAACAAATTCAAATGGTTCTATCAACAAGAAATATCCCAGAAGACTGAACCACTGCAGTGTGTGGAAGCCGCAGATACCGTGGTGCTGTGTACCAAACAAATATTTCATTTTATACCTAATCTTTATTATTTTTATTAAGTGTTTTGAAAGTAAATAGGGAAAGGCTAAGATGCATGACTAATAGCTAAGCCTGCTGAATGCTGAAACTGGTTATCAAAAGCTACCAAGACTTTGCCCTTCCTCTGCATTGAGACAATCAGTAATGAGGGAGTCCTCCAATGGCCTATTCTCTAGCCTCAAGGAGGCCTGGGATACAGAATCCTCAAGGGAAGGTAACAGTTTATCCTTTTCCACAAACACAGAATGCCTCATTTATAAACGTGTAAACTGCATTTTATTAAAAAAATAAAACCCTAAATCAATGCTGAAAGCTTCAAGAGAACAGATGGACTCTATATGTTCTTTATAAGCACCATTTAAAAAATCTGAACTAAAAAGATCCATACAAAGACAAGCTGTTTAAAGCACACATTTTGTTGGAATAAGTTTGAAAATAACTACATTTAAGTGCTTTCTGGAAAGCAAAAACAACTGCATCTATTTAGGTAATTAAACCTTGAGAACGAAAATACCTCTGTCTTATTTTTTAAAGTTATATATTTATTATTAGTATCATGCTATTAATATGCTAGCTATGTAGCCAGGATAGAAACAATTATGGCTTTTATTTATTTGTTTGTTTGTTTAAGAAAAGTGTGTATTCTACTGTTATCATAATAACTGCCCAATAGTCTAAAACTCAAGTCTTTACCAAAATAAACAAATATGGCTAAATTTTTTGAGGCCTGGCAACATGCTAAAATATCAGTGCGATTAGCCAGCAAATCCCATCTTAAGAAACCTTTTTATGACTAGGGACTTCTGCCACTTTACAAATGTATTCCTCTAAACCCACTAATTCAGTTAGCCTTTTCAATCCATTGTATTATTCTTAGTCCAGCTTCATTCTGCATTAAATCCAGTGCAGAAAGCTAAATTGAACGCAAAAAATCAGACCTGATCCAGGCTTCCTTTTGTTCAAAGACAGTGACCAAAAGTCCTCTGGTGCTGCCACACACTTTCATCACCAATTTATAGAAACCGACAGTATAAGGGAAAAGCAATGAAAGTCATTGTCTTGGGACTTCAAAGCATCTCTGTGTCAGGGGAAGGAAATCCTTTCAGTCAGCAGGGCAGTCCCCATAGTCCGCAGGTGGGTGAAAAAGTTATACAAGACTAGAAATGCCCTAAAGCTAGAGAAATATTAACGATACAGTGCAAGGAAAAGGGGGGATGGCTTGAGTGGGGATAATATAAATACTACAAATCATCATCATTATCATCATCATCTTATAATGTTGCATTTTGGCTAAAATCTTACACAAGGTAAGATTTATATTGGCACAAAGCACATGCAAGTATCTTAAAAATTTATATTCAATCACATACCATCTTCAGGAATTAATTTATCTTAACAGGTCAAAGGCTGAAGATGATAGAATATGCTAGAATTCTCTTAGCAATATTCTCGTTTAGCAAAATACAAATGCATACAGAAGTCAAGAATAGTTTTTACTTTTACTGACATATCAACTTAAAGTAGTAGTTTATCTGAAAAACAGTACCTGAATACTGATTACCATACTGGTATTTAATTTATTGGCTATTTAATAAAAATTTGTATATCTTAATCTTAATGTGAAGAATTTGGTAAGAAACTGACTTTAGGATTATGAAGTGCCAGTGGAAATTAGAATACACAGATACTAAGTCAAATATTTTAAACAAGTAAGATTTACCTTAATGTCTTGCTCTGAACTTTCAGTTATAGCTTTGTGAGCAGCGCTGGAAGGTGAATTTGCCACCTGTGGCTGAGTGTCTAGGAGTTTCTTCAGCTTCAAGTCCACCAACTTAGTGTTTTGTTCTGTTAAATATGCAAATACTATGAATAACTGTATGAGATGCGTTTAGATGTGTAGGCTATCAATTTAAAGGACTTCATAAAAATATTACTATATCAAAAAAAGAGAACTCTTTATATATATATGTATGTATGTATACATAAACTATACTGCATACCATATAACTATAATATAACTAAGTAGTCTTTAGGGATATTGACTATATTCCCTTTTTAAAAATTGAGACATAATTGATATGTAACCTTGTGTAAGTTGAAGATGTACAATGTGTTGATTTGATACATTTATATATTGCAATATGATTACCACCATAGCATTAGTTAACACTTCTATCATGTCACAAAATTATCATTTCTTTTTTGTGGTGGGAATAAATAAAATCTAGTCTCTTAGCATATATTCCAGGGTGTGTGTGTATGTGTGTGTGTGTGTGTGTGTGTGTGTGTGTGTATGATATACATGCATGTATATGTACTTTTCCCCAAAATCAGTTCCCTTAAAGAATATAGTCAACACGCCTAAAGACTATTTAGTTATTCTATAGTTAATAGCAGCTATGCTTACCTGAAAACTTAAGCCCATATTTGATGTACATATTTATATTAGCAACTGTATAGGTTGTACATAATAAAACAAGGTATTACAAAGTAGGTATTTAAAAGAGGTAACACATTTGATTAAAAATTATATTACTTTATTGTTTCAATTCTTCTAGTATATTAAATTTAGACATATAATGCCATATTAAGTTCTTAAGATGATCTTAGACAGTCATGTACACATTGTTAGAATCCAGTGTTCCAATGTTTATGGGTATACATATATACCCAGCATTGAAACAGGGTATATGTTTACAAATACCTTTTAATTAGAGGGCAGAAGTACAATAAAGATTATCACATTTTGGAATGTGTGAAATATGGATAGAAATTTAAAATAAATACAAAATAGCTATAACTTTAAAAATAAACAATTTCAAATTATTTTTAGCAAGTAAATTAATCTGTATTTAATAAAATAGCTCAGAAGAGAATGGAAACAAATAATTCTATTTAAACATTCACTCAAAGCAACTCTTTAATAAAATGATTATAAAAGACATGCCAACCATTTGATGAATGGTATTTTTCATAAAGATTAATAAGTTTTCTAATTATAAGACTCTTAATAAATGCTATTATCATTACTTTCATGCAAATTGGTCAGTTTATATTGCCAGGCTTCTCTTTTAAACAATATCTGATGAACTATGGTCAAATCAAGATAAAGATTAAACAACTTATTATTAAAAAATTATGACTTTTATATACATATTAAAAAAAGAATTTTGAGGAAAATAAAGCCAGGATAAAAAACCATAATGTATGCTACATGCTTCCAGATTCCAGTTTGCATTCCTATTTCTTACTGCCATGAAATAAACCATAGTCTGAATTGGAAAGTCTGTCCTATGCACTCGCCAACACTTATTGGCATGCTGGAGAGTTGTAAACAATATATTACTTAACTCCAAAAACAGGAGGACTGAGATGGGTTTTCTTTTTAGGTATACAAAAAGTAGGAAGAGTGTTTTTAAGAAGGACAAGAATCAAGCCTAATGTTAGGCCTAATATTAACCAACCTTTAAATACATTAAAATACCCCACAAAGTTGCTATAACTAAAACTAGAAAATTCTCTTTACCTTACCCAAGAAAGGGCTAATTTCTCCTGTCTTCTTAATCTACTGTTAAATCAGGAAATATGTACCACTTATTGTCACTGATTTTATACTTCCATGAATCAAATGTTAAGGCTTTAATTCTGTACTTCTGGATGCCCTCCGTGGTAAAGAGATGATACTGGTTTCTACTAAAGACTTTGATGGTGGTTGTGGTGAGAGGGTGGGTAAGCAAAAACAAAAATTTTTTTCAAAAAGAAAAATCAAACTTATCCAAGTTCTAAAGTATTTTAAATAGAAATAAGTAAAACGCAGTTTTAATTTGGGGTTAATTTTTTTTTAAGTTTCCTTAAATATCAGCATTCTCCTGGACTTGTACAATTATAAATATACTGACCTGTATCTAGTAAAAGTATTATTTAATACTAGACCATGAAGGAGCTACTGACAAAAGACACAGATTTTTTTGGGTGCTCTCTATAGTTAGGAAGACCATGTTTGATTGTTTCTTGGAGAAGTAACAGCATGATTTCAAATAGCGAAGAAACAAAGCAAGTTAGCATTGCAAGGACATGCCAGGGTTGGGAAGAATACCTGCTCTCCCTCCCTGTAGCTTTTTACAGGAAAAGATAAATATTAGGGATTTCACTTTCTTACCTTTAAGTTTAAAAAGATTGCTAAAGACTTTTTATTGCTATAAGAATTCAATTCAATAAGTATTTATGAAACCTCTCACATATACAAAGCTACCTGCTGCTGACTTATAAAGGTAGTGCATATGGAACACTCATCTACTTAACCATCAGCAAGTATCTTTATATTTTATACAATAACTCAGAAGTTCAATTGCAAATGTGATTATCGGTATAATATTTATTGATATACAATATGAGATGAATTTAATAGTAATCTATATAAGCAGTTTTCAAAGAGTTTTATTGTGATTAGTTATTAAGTATGTATAAAATAATTTATTAGTAGTAATATTTAAATATTTAAGGTAAGCACAAAATTTATAAAATAATATTACCACTAAGACTATCAATTCCAAACCAAATCAGAAAATCTGATCCATGGTTTAGTTTTATATTTGAAGCATTCCATAGGTACTACATCTATACCTTACAACATCACGACAAAATATTTAGGCTGAGAAGGGAACCAATCATAAAATGTCTACAAATTGTCCCATATAACATAAAATATAAAAGTGAATCTTAGTAATAAGAGAAAAACTAAAATTTGCTATTTCAATTTTATTGCTAATTTTAACATTAAGCCTAAAACAAAATAATAACATAAAATTGATGGAAAGTGGATTTAGCTAAATTTGTGAGGGCGTAAGATGTAACAAAACTACTAAAAGAACTTATTATCATTATTAATGAGATAATAATAAAAACATAACAGTTTTAATAGTTAATAAACAGTTACAATAAAAATGTAAGAGTTTGCCATGCAGCAGGACACAAAGTATTTATGATCTGAAATTACCGGGAGTATCAAGGTCATTTTCTAAGTTAGTAAGTTCATCTCCACCTCCTACAACAAAGCCTTCGGAAATCTCCTCATTAGTATCTATCTCAACTTTATCATTTTCATCTGTAGGAAAATGTAGCAATAATGTTAGTATATTATTTCTATTTTATATCATTTGTTAGAAACACTAAGGAAAAACATTAGTATTGTAATGACAGTTCAAATTCAGGTCTGACACAGATGAGCAAGTTAAGAAATCAGTTTTAAGCTACTTTTTCACTACTGGATTAACATTTATATTTTACATTCATATGTCAAAGATGAATTGTCACACCAAAGCAGATGCAAAAATTTTGACAATTTGTCACATGCTGTCTCTGAATCACTGAGGTCCTTGAATCCCTATGTTTAAAAATGTAATCTACTGGTAATCTCTAATAACAGTATACAAAAATAAAGTTGGGGGACTTCCCTGGTGGCACAGTGGCTAAGAATCCGCCTACCAATGCAGAGGACACGGGTTCAAGCTCTGGTCCGGGAAGATCCCACATGCCGTGGAGCAACTAACCCCGTGCGCCACAACTACTGAGCCTGCACTCTAGAGCCCAAAAGCCACAACACTACTGAGCCTGCGTGCCACAACTACTGAAGCCCGCACGCCTAGAGCCCATGCTCAGCAACAAGAGAAGCCACCACAATGAGAAGCCCGCGCACCGCAACAAAGAGTAGCCCCCGCTCGCTGCAACTGGAGAAAGCACGCACACAGCAATGAAGACCCAACACAGCCAAAAACAAACAAACAAACAAATAAAAATATTAAAAAAAAAAAGTTGGTTTGGTAACAAAGTCATCAAATAACGTTTCTAAATTTCACATTTTTATCATTTATTAGATATAAATGTATAAGGAAACAACTCATTCTTTATAAACTTGTAGCTATATTTAAATCATTTGCATGAAGACTTGAATGCTTTTGTGCTATTAGTGAAATATTATCAAAAGCATTATGGATGAATTAAGAGACAAGATTGAGATGAGAATAGACAGTACCTTTATGCAAAAGAAAGTTCAGAAACAATTAAGACAGTACATCTTGGAAGACATAAAGCTGGTAGAAAGACCTGTTATTCAAAATTAAATACATGGGAATAAGGTAATCACACTATTTTTTTATACACTTAGTAAAACATCTTAGGTCATAATTAATTAATGGTATCATTTTAAAAAAGATTTCTATTACATATTTTTCCGTTTTAAACCCTAGTGATAAAATTGGTTAAGTAATTTTGAATATTACACGTTTAAAAAGTCATAGCAATAATTTGACTTGTATATTAGAAGTTAAGCTTTAAATTCTGCTATTGACAGGCAATGTACCTTTTGGAGAAATATCTGTCTAGCCCTGGGAGTTGAAGAATATCCCTACTATTCAACAGTTTATTTTTCATAGGGCAACTTTTATTAATAATGAGGTGTTCCAAAGGTTATTACAATTGAGAAATACTAAATTCTATAGCTTTGGCTTAAACCTTCAATATCTGTCCTTTTCCCTGTAGAGCTTTGTGTTTGATTTTAGGCTTCCCAAGTAAATATTTACTATGAGCATTAATATTAATAATAGTTTACATTTATTGAAGACTTCCTATGTACTATGTAAGCCGTTTAGAACAATACAACACAGAGAAAAAGAATGAGAAATGCCCCCAGGGGAAAAGCACTGCTAAATGCTTTCAAATCGCTAAGGTATTATACTTGGCTATATTATTTAAGTACAATAAGTTGACAGAGCTTTTCTAATCAACTGTGCTTAGTACAACTACTTGACTAATTTCATAAAAGTCAGCACCTTCATCTTCATTATCCTCAAAAATTCTTCTCTAAATAATTTTGTAGTAAAGGGAAATGAATTAACAGATATTTCCTGAGTGCCAAGTAAGTGTTCAGAACACTTCCTCTTATCAGAGATAGTTTACTACCAATAGTTCTTAGAGTACAGTACTTTGTTGCTGCAACCAGCCTTTATTGGTTACTACTGACCAGAATTAATATAGAGTGAAAATAAAAAGTTAAACATTCATTCATTTATTTATTCAAGAAACTTCTACTATATGCCAGATCTGCAATTTACAAAACACTGCTAGATGTTGAAGAGATACCAAGTTGTATAAGACATTTATTCCACCTTAAAGTTATACATTCAAATGACTAAAATACCATGTACGACAGTTAAGTGTTATGGGGTAAAAATAAGGTATAGAGCAAATTCAGGGAGGAAAGATTATTCTTTGCCAGTAGCACCAGGAATTATTTTTTGGAAGCAGTAACCTTTAAATTGGGTCTTCAGAAATGTACAGGATTTCAAAAAGTACAATTGAGGGAAGGGCACTACAGGCATGAGAGCAGGAAAGGGTAGGTTATGTTCAAAGAATGGTATAGCTCTATTTTGCTCAAGCATACTTAAAGGGAAATAACGGGAGGTAAGACTTGAAAGGTAAAACTGCAGAGAGCATTGAAGGGTAGGATAGGAAGTTTAGATTTTACTTGGTAGGAACGGAGAGATATTTGTGTTCAAACATGATCAGCAATGTGCTGTTTAACAGACAGCAGTCTATATAAGCAGTTTCTTACCACAGTGTTTCATGGTAATCAGTTGTGAAATATGTAGAAAATAATTACTAGTAATATAAGCGCTGAAGCTTATCGGGTTTTTTTTTATATAAATTAGAGTAGCTCCAGTATTAGTCCTAAAATATCACTCTCGCTTACATTCTGATATGCCTTCATATGTGAAAGAAAAAGGGGTCCAGGGATTGCACATGGGAGTGCAATCCCTGGAGCCACGTGACAGCATCCGTCATGCGAGATTGCTGAGTAAGATGTTGGACTCTAGCACACAAAGGCTGGAGGCAGGAAATCCAAGTTGGAGACTGTTATAACCTCCAGGTAAGTAGTATGGAGAGCTTTAACCTATCATAAAAGAACTGGAAGTGGGTATGACTTGAAAACAAACTGGATATTGGGTGGTTGGGGGAAGGATACTGAGGAGAGGAAGAGTGAGGCAGATGACTCTCCAGACAGTGACTAGAAGGACAGCACTGCTATGAAAAGAAGCTAAGTCTGCAACTGTGGTTGGATCTTGGTACTTCAGGTCCTGGGGTTATGCAGTGGGATATTCATTACCCCTTTACACAGTGCCAGGCTCCTGTGTGATGTTAAACAGGTGCCATTCATTTTATTTCCCGGCTAAATGAAATCTCTATCTATACTACCACTCACCAGTAATGCTGAGTGGGTTAACTCAATGTTTATATATGTATTGTTAACCTTAGATAAAAGGATTACTATTTGGGAAGGGGAAAAGTAAAAATTGATCTCCCATACAGCTCAGGTTTTCTTAAGAATAGGTTTCCACTTTCTTTCCATTCACTGACTTCAGGTTTACAATGAACAGGAATTCTTTTCGATAGTTAAAATGTTACACATTTCTTAACACCTGTCGAAATACTCTAAATGCATTTTAGCAGAATTAAAGTGCATGTTTGTCTTTGTGTGTGTGTTTAAAATATTATACGTTATTTATACGATATATATAAGATTATATATATCTTTATGGCTAACCACTGAAAATCCAGTAGGTAAGCGTGGCAGAAAGTAAACTAGAGATCCAATACACAATGGAAGGTGGTTTGCAAGTATGGCATGTATAATGTGTATAGGAAAAGGTAAAAAGAGATTGTATATACACTGGAATGAGACAATGCATTCTAGCTGACACTGCATAGCACTATGAGCAAAATGGGGATCCCAATGGTATGATTAATAGCACAGCAATAAGGCCAGTCTTACAACACTTATCATTTATAAATAAATTGAATGAAAAATCAGAATATCTGGTGACAGTAAAAAAAAGAATATCTGCACTTTTAAAAAAAGAAATTGAGGCTACCATTAAAAACATATTCACAGGGACTTCCCTGATGGTGCAATGGTTAAGAATCCGGCTGCCAATGCAGAGGACATGGGTTCAAGCCCTGGTCTGGGAAGATACCATATGTGTGGAGCAACTAAGTCCGTGCGCCACAACTACTGAGCCTGCGAGCCACAACTACTGAAGCCTGCGCACCTAGAGCCTGTGCTTCGCAACAAGAGAAGCCATCGCAATGAGAAGCACGTGCACTGCAACAAAGAGTAATAGAAAAAGCCTGCGTGCAGCAATGAAGACCCAACGCAGCCAAAAATAAATAAATAAAAAAAAATATTCACACAAAATGGTGGTTTAGAGAATACAGAGATGGTACCTAAGTGTACATGAAACTGTTTCTTCCCAGGAAAAAAAAAATATTCAGAATAAAATTTCTCATTTGTATCATGATTTTAAAATTCTCATTGAAGGTTCCCTATAAAATTCATAACTTTTAAAGTTATTCTATAGAAATCAAACAAATGATAGAAAACAATACAAATATATTATTAATAGAAGCTGAAAGTAAAAATTACTAAAGGCCTGTAAGATTTTATTTTGGGTCAACAAACTTAGATAAATCTATCTGCCATAACTGAAATAAGGATAATGCAGGCACACAAACATTCTCATGGATAAAATTTTTAAATTTTAATTTATTCATTTGAAATGCAAAAACAAAGTACCCTATTCCATCTAAATCAAAGAGAGGCAAAAATGTCAGTTTAAAAGTTCAATGACCCTCACCTAACCCAAACCAAAGTGATAAGCTACAGAATAAAAAAATACATATATGACATATATACACATATATATAAGTACACATAAAATATATAAAATCTATATCATATACATCCCATGTAATATATAATAAATATATGATATATTATAATATCATCTTCAAATTAGATAAACACCTTCCTTGCAAGTGCCCATGGGCCATTAATAAAAATGTAACATTTATTTGGCCAAAATAAAAACTTATTAATTCTCAAAGCAGAAATTCAGGGCATATTCTCTGACCACAATACCATACAACTAAAAATGAAAATACCACAATTCATCCACAAACAACTGTACCTTGCCAAGTAAGATCAATACAATAAATGAACCCACAACTTTGTTACCTAAAATGAGGATTTTAAAAGGAGGCTGTTATAGGTCTATAACTAAACAACGAAGCAGAAATTGAAAAAACACATGTAGTATACCACAATATCACCTGACGCTCCTCTAAGTCCTAAAATTATGTCAAGAGGAGGACAAGTAAAAGCCAGGCTGTAGCTCCTTGGACTGATTCTGTTATTTCACAAGAATTAGGCTACTTCTGGTTGAAATAGGATGCAAGTGGGATGCTTGAATACCTGGCTTTACATGACCTAAAATATCTTGCATATATTTTCTGCGGACACCTGAGGCTTATGACACCTCACCTCTAACTTACTACTAAGTTTTCCTTTCCTCACTGAGGATGGAAAAAAAACAGGCTTTTCAAGTAGGTTCAGGCAGTGAGTTTGAGTATCATGTTCAACGCGTCCCCTAGGTTGTGCTTTCACCTGATTATTTCAGCTCTTGACTACCCCCTCTTCTTTGTCACTTTGGACCACTGCTTCCAAAAATTTTCCCACCCTAGTCTGTCTTCTAGGCTGGTCCCTATTCATTTTTCTCTCCTCCTTTCACACTATTCCTTATTCAGACCTGATAATTCCCATTAGACATTGGAAGAATGGACACTAATTTGTTAACTGTTTCCCCCTGACTTATCAACCTCATAGGGTTATTTTCATTTAGGAATTAGACTCTTGTGAAATCAAGTGAATTTCTAATTTGCTATGTAAGGGTCAGCAAACTATAGCATGGGGGCAAAAACCAGCCCACCACCATTTTGGGGTAAATAACAGGCATGCTCATTAATTGACATATTGTTCAAGCCTGCTTTCAGACTACAAGAGCAGAGTCGAGTAGTTAAGACAGAGAACACATGGTCTGCGAAGGCTATAAAAATTTACTCTGGCCCTTTCCAGGAAGTTTGCCGAATCCCAGCCTAGCACAGCGACTGGCACTGCTAAACAGATAAATGTGTATGTATGAATGGTTGCATTCTAGGCAGGAATTTTACCCTCTCCCTTGACCTAAAGGTCTCTTCCCCGCCTCCGGCCTTGATAGCTTCAGCTTAGGCCTTGATGCCAGAGCAGACCTAGTCAGAACCATACACCTTTATGAAGACAGGCCAATATCCACCACTGAGGTCAAGGAATAGGCCTGCACTGCTTGTAGCTCAACCTTAGGTCTGATTAAGAGCCTATCATCTGATATGTGGCCGTTTCCAACATCCAAGGTATGGTGTGTCCTATGAGAGAAATGGACCCTGGGCACTTTGGTCTCCTTAGGGAACAGTCTAGACTCTTCAGCAGGTTCTCATAAGTCATCTGTTGAACCCTGTCCCGCCTTCATTTCACCTGGCTTTTCCTTTTCTAGTCTGTACTTCTTTGCTAGCTTCAGAGATCCAATCCTCACTTGTTCTTTTTCACTCTGTTGACTGCTGAATGATGCCAAAATCAGGTCTTCACTTTCCCCAGTTACCAAGTTGGGAAGATACCCATTTTTGGGGTTATAACACTGACTAAGTCTCTCTACCTAGTCTAGTCCTGGCTTAGGCTCAATTGGGGTTGGATTATAGAGATAAGACCAATTACATAGCCAACTCATCCCACACCATTAATCAGAAATTTTTAATTCTTAGCCTTCCCAGAGTTCACAACTCATTTAGCGTTGTTATCTGCTCACTGCTGGAAAATAAAATTGAGACAGTGGATGCCTCTCTATCTTATTATAACTGCTCTTCCATGGGTTTATGATATCACAGGGAGGTAGTATTAGTAGCTTTAGGGCAGTCTATCTGGAGGGTCAAGAATATGAGACTTTTTCTATCTTTCTGAGACACAAGGAGGCAAAGATTTGTAAGATTTACTTAGAATATCTGGAATTTTTATGATATCAAAGAAACATCTTGTTACTAATCATAAATGAAAGCAAATTATAATAGCATTATATAATGTAGCTGTGAGTAGTTACTGCTGTTACTATAAAACTTTAGTAGTGAGTATAGAAACTGTAATAAAAATTCTGAATGACAGGAGTTGAAAAGGTAAGATGAAGGATTTAACTAAGAAATAAACATTCTGAGAATACCAGATGGACAGATATACAGCTACTTGGGAAAGCAGCTTTCAAATGTATGGGATGGAAGGTTATATGCTATAGGCATTGGTTGGAATGCTCTACAACAGTAAGATTTTAATATAAGGAATCAATTAGAAATAACAGCAGTAAGTTTCAGTTTACTTTGAAGAAACTTATCATTGACCTAGAAATGGTTTCCTTTGTTTCAGTTCTCTAAGGTCTTATTCGAGTCCTCACTTGCCTACTCTCCAGAGTGATCTTTTAGCATTTAAGATTAATTCAGGACAAGTACCTGGCATGTTCTGATAGATAAATAGGTCACATACCTTTGAAATAGAAAACCCTACAGGCCTCCTGAATATACTACTCAAATAAAAATGTAAAAAGTTTCAAGTTAAAGATGCCCAAATTGAGCACTGAGAGGCAAAACTAAAATTCCCTTTAATTATATGTACAGTCCTTATCCTAAAATAAAGCTTAGAATAATTTCTACAGATATTGAAAAAGACCCTCTTTGAATCAGGAGACTAAGAAGAAATGCATATGGGACTTGTTCAAAATGCTTACATGTCAGGCTATAATGCTGGAACACTGTTAAAGCTACTTTCCAAAGATCTGGTTCAAAGTGAAAATCTCTCATGCCAAAGCTCTCCACTAACAAGTCTTGTGATCTACATGTTGAGGACTTGATTGCATTTTACTCACTCCTAATACAATTAATGAGGCATCATGGGGAATTACAAACCAAGGCCCGTCTGAGTTTTCTCCTAAATCATACTCTTAGTGTTACTTGAGTACTAATCATACTTAATCATAATCAAAGTACTTCTTGAGTTGATTTGGAAATTGGCAATAGTCATCTTCTGATTTACTATGCTTTAAGTTTTTTGTAACATACTGATAGGCTAGAAATTTTATGTATTTGATGCACAACATTTTGAAGTAAGAATAAAAAGTCCCAAAACATCCATTGCGGATTTCTGGGTTGTGTGTAGAATATGATACAAGATTCTTTAACTCACCTCCAGATGCCTTTGACCTTTCTTTCAACTTTTCTGCAGCCATTTCACCATAGCTGGGAAGTTCTGACATCTTCACTCCCGATCGAGCTTCTGCTATTAGCTGACGAGCTCTCTCTCTCAGCTGCCGATGTCGCTCTTCATCTTGCTGCTAAGATATATTGAACAGTTGCCAACTCAGTAATTGACAGAAATGCAATTTCATTTTCAATCTGATCATCATGATAGTAACTGGTTTACAGCATGGTGCTTGGCCCACATTATAAATAGGATGCTCTATATCAGTTGGATGTCATACCATTTTTAAAAGACATCCAAGAATCAGATTTTTAAAAAACATTTACAAATTATTGTATTATGTCTGTTAAAGATTCAAACTAGCCTTTAAAGAATGTTTGGCAATATAATTACTGAGAAAAGAGCAGGATCTACTATTAATAAAATAATCAGGCTTATAGGAAAAAAGTAACAATACCGAAAACAGAATTTCAATTAATACCTTATTTTTTTAAGATTAGAATTTAACTTGCAATTTTCTAGTAAAGGCATAGAGCACTGGCTAAAAGAAATCTTTGATAGCAGAATATGCTGCTACATCATGTTGATCAAATATAGGAAGTGGTATTTTTAGGGGGCTACAGCAGGAATGGGGATAGTACACATTAGTTCCACAGTTATTGTTGCTGATAGTTTTAAAATCAGAATTGGGTAACTGATGTATTTCTGTCCTCATTTCTACTATGCCTTCCCCCCAGACAAACATTGAGAAGAAAAAGTAAAATCTAGTGTGGTTTTTGATATTTAAAATAACTAAAAATGACAGAGAATTAAATAACTAAAATAGGTTTTGCCTCCTAAAAAAGGGCTATTATGAATTGCAAATAATCAATGTGAAATTGCTTTGTAAACTGGAGAGTATATGATATAAGGCATTATTATGACAAAACAAAGCCTGAAATAATATGGCCCCAACATATCTGTGCAGTTATCTTCCCTTAACCTCTCCCAATCTCTATAAAACCTCACATCTATTTATACAAAATTGTTTGTATCATGTAGTTTCATGCATCCATGGATTTGAATATATCATTTTGTCTTCCTGAAATGTTCTTCTATCATCTATTTAACTCCTACTCATTCTTCAAGATTCAGTTTAAATCCACTAAACTTCCCCTGACTACTCTTCCCTCCTCCCCACTGGTGGAATGAAGTTCTCCTTCTATGTTACTATAGTACCGTGTGCGCGCGTGCGTGTGTGTGTGTGTGTGAGATTACTTTTTAAAATAATACCTGTCAAGTTATAACTCTGTACAAACATCTCCTTCTCAGTAGAACTGAGCTACTTGAATGCAGGAGCTAGATGTGATTTATCTTTGTATCTTTGGTCCTTAGTACATACCTTGGTACTTGGTACTAGATATGAAAACTTAACGATTTATACTTTCAAAGCTTATATTATAGAGGGAAAGATAAAACAGCCACAATAAGGAGGTGTAATAAAAACAGATGAAGAGTTCAGAAGAAAGAGGTTTGTTTTTGTGTCTTTTTTTTTCTTTTTTTTTTTTTGTCAAGGGGAATGATCAACCTGAGTTGTATCTGAGAAAGATTAAAGATTAATCTGACAACAGTGTATACGATAGGCTGGCCTAGGGGGACTGGAAAGAGACTACTTAGGAGGCTCTTATAAACAGTACAAGGAAGCTATAATGAGATTCAGAACTGGGATGGTGGCAATGGGAATGGAAGGAGACAGGTGTAAGAAATACATCAGAGCTAGAATTGGTACCTGTACCAATTCTTAGTAACTGATTAGATGTAGAGGGAAGAAAAAAGCTGAGTCAGAAGAGACAGGGGTAAGACACTAGCTTGGTAGAGTTCAAGGCTAGGCAATTCTTTCACAAATTTTGAGATGGCTAGAATAGAGAGCTGTCAAAATTAATGCGGGTAGATTAACAGAGGTATTGAATGGACCCAGAGACAAGCTTGAAGCTCCCAGTGGACAAACTGAAGCAATTTCAGTATCAAAACAAACAAGCAAACAATGACTGCAATGAATTGAATCAACGAAATCACACACTGAATCAATGAAAACTCATCAATTCATTATGATATTCAGAAAGTTCTTAGAAGGATATATAAACTCATTTGAGGTAGCTTTTTTTTTTTTTTTTTTTGCGGTACGCAGGCCTCTCACTGCTGTGGCCTCTCCCGTTACGGAGCACAGGCTCCGGACGCGCAGGCTCAGCGGCCATGGCTCAGGGGCCCAGCCGCTCCGCAGCATGTGGGATCTTCCCGGACTGGGGCACGAACCCGTGTCCCCTGCATCTACAGGCGGACTCTCAACCACTGCGCCACCAGGGAAGCCCTGAGGTAGCTTTTAAAAGAACTCCTAAAAATTACTAATTAGAGGAAAAAAATCAAACACTTAACCTGTCTTTCCAGTGGGAACTGAAGTTTAGGGTAACTAAATAGCCCCAGTCAATTACAGAAAGCTCAACTTTATAAAATAATACCAGCTATAATAATAATATTATGTATTTTCCAAAGATGGCCATAATAGTATTTCTCATCCCACATGCTTTCTGCAACATGACCTTGCCATTCCCTCGTCAAAAGGTAAAGCTTAATTCCCCTCCCCTTGAGTGTGGGCCAGCTTTAGTGACTTGTACATAATCAACAGAATGTAGAAGTGCTGCAGGTGATTTTCAAGGCTAGGTCAGAAAAGGCTACACCCCTTTTGTCCAGTTCTCTTGAAATTCTTGCATTTTGTACTTTCTGGGAACCTAGCTGTCATGCTGTGAGAATCCCAAGCTACACATAGGTGCACCAGTCCACATTCCCAGCCAAGTTCAGCCTTAAGTCTTCCTGGCTCACGTGTCAAACATGTGAATAAAGCCTTCTTCAGAATCTCCACTTTCAGCCATTTTGGGTCACCTCCAACTGTTCAAGTCTCCCCAGCTGACACCCCAGACAATGTGGAACAGAGACAAAGCATCCACACTATACCCTATCTGAAGTCCTGACCCATAGAATCTGAGAATAAAAAAATTTTTTACACCATTAAGTTTGGGATTGTTTGTTTTACAGCATTAATAATTGGACCATATGCTTAAGTAACACCACACAGATTATTCCCTAATTACAAGAGGAAAACCTAACTTTAAATGAAGAGATCAGAACTAGATCAGGGATTAGAAACCACTACTCTAATGGTCAGTCTTAGCATCACTAATGTTGAGTCAACCATATGTTATGTTTTTTTTAAATTTTTAAATTAAATTTAATTTTTTACTTATTTTTGACTGTGTTGGGTCTTCATTGTTGCACATAGGCTTTCTCAAGTTGTGGTGAGTGGGGGCTACTCTTCGTTGCGGTGAGCGTGCTTCTCATTGCAGTGGATTCTCTTGTTGCAAAGCACAGGCTCTAGGTGCACGTGCTTCAGTAGTTGTAGCATGTGGGCTCAGTAGTTGTGGCTCGCAGGCCCTACAGCGCAGGCTCAGTACTTGTGGTTCACGGGCTTAGCTGCTCCGTGGCCTGTGGGATCTTCCTGGACCAGGGATCAAACCCGTGTCCCCTGCATTGGCAGGCGGATTCTCCACCACTGCACCACCAGGAAAGTCCCTGTTATACGTTTTTTGATATGAAACACATGAAGTGAACACCACCTATAATATTCTAGCCCAGATGTCTAAAGTGAATCTACTAAGCCTTCAGATACAACCTCCAGTTTATCATAAACACAGGAGACAGAGAAACATGATAAATGACACAGCAAGGAAGCAACCAAACAAATCTAGAAAGTAGGATATTCAGGCCAATTAATCTGGTCATTTTAATAAGAGTTATCTAAACAAACACAACAAAAAACAACTAATCATCATCTCCACCAACAAAAGGGACTTGACCACATGCAATGTGTAGTCCTAGGTTAGATACTAGTTTGGATAAACCAGCTGTAAAGGACACTGTTGAATCAATTAGAGAAATCTGAATATAATTAGAGTTATTAAATGAGAGAAAATACAACTTGACTGAAAAACAGTTTATACAGTAATAACTTTGTTTTGTCTTTTTGGCAAAATAAATACATACATAAGACTTGGAAGGTTATTCACAAAATTGACATGGTGGAGATATCTGGGTATGGAAATGTGATATTTTTGTTTTCTTTGTCATCATTTTCTAACTTTCTATAATACACATGTACTACTCTTGTAATAAGAGTTATTTTTCAAAAGTCTTGGGGGGAAGGGAGGAAAGACATGAAATGGTAGACTTCTGGGGTGGGTGGTAGGGGCAAAAGAAGAGAGATGTAACATTCAAGGGAGATTTTCTTTTCTTTTTAAAAAAATATTTATTTATTTATTTTGGTTGCGCTGGGTCTTAGTTGAGGCACGTGGGATCTTAGTTGCCAAGTGGGGGATCTTATTTGCAGCATGCAGGATCTTTAGTTGCAGCGTGCGTGTGGGATCTAGTTCCCTGACCAGGGATCGAACCCGGGCCCCCTGCATTGGGAGCGCAGAGTCCTAGCCACTGGACCACCAGAGAAGCCCCTCAAGGGGAATTTTCTTAATATTTAGAGATGTGAGCTTATTTGTAGTTAGAGGAGTAGTATGTACTGGGCAGTGTGAGACCAAAGACGCAAGAATAATATACAAAAATCCTTAGTTCATTATTAATACTTCTGAACTTAGAAAATAAAAGGAAATACAGGCTTGATAATGGTAACTTTGGTGACGGTTGCTGATATTTCTTGAGCTTTTATGTGCTAAGTGCTTTATATGCATGATCTCATTTAATTTTTACAACCTGATTTTTACCAATGAGAATATTTAAGTTTAGAGTTCCAAGGTCACACAGCTAGAACTGATGTCTGAGCCAGGAGTCCAGCCCAGGTCTGTCTGACTACAGGGCCCTGCTTTTAACCTTCAAACTATTTGATCCCCCAAAAGTATCAAATTACATGACTAACTGAGGAAAATTGAGCTTTTACTAAACTTTCATCTTTCAAACTTAAGAAAAGTTAAGAGCACTAATAAAAACCATTATTTGATATGCCTCAGGCAACTAGGTTTAAGTGAATTTCACTGCGTGTAATAACTTCTCGCAGAGCTGGAATCTGGTGATTCAGACTAAGATGAAGTGGTCTTGGGTCATCTTAACTGCATAAAAATGAAATAAATGATTCTACCTTTATGAATATGAAATGGGAACCTAGTTTTTTCTTACCAGCTACCGCTTCCCCCTCCTCCCCCAATAATATTCCCACCTGCAAATGTTTCTGAGAGCTTACCACGAGTGCAATTTAAAGCAGGCAATCATTAATAAAACCAACTCTAAATACTAAGTAGGGACACTTTATCAATTTCCATGTAAATTGTTTGTTTGTACCTATTTACCCATCATTGTTCTCTATACAATAGAAAAAATGTAAACGAACAAATCAGAATGCAGCCCTAATGGGACTTTCTGTTTATAACCATTAGCCCAGAGGTGTGCTGTAATTCAGTTCTCAAGTAGCAAGATTTAGCCTCATTAACAGACTACAAGGGCAGGTTACAACTCATAAAACCCTACAGTAAACAAAGTTTATGGACACAGCACAAAATCTTGAGCCTGACTGACAGAATTCTAGTTTCCTATCAGATTGCCCTGATTTACTTTTCTGCTAACGTCCTAACACCACAGAGATAATTTTGCTTGGGCCTTGGAGGGCTCCAGTGGGATGGCATATCTGCGTTGTTTGTTTTCTCACCCATTGAGTTTCCTTAAGACAAAGAACCAACTGAAAAAATAGAAGTTAATTGTTAAGGTCAGAAGGAAAAGCTTGTAATTATAGAAATTGATTATGCAACCAATTTAATTGATAGTATTATTAATATCCAGATTCCTTATATGTAAAACTAATTTTTATATATAAGCTTCATTAAAAGTCAGTTTTTACAAATTGGGAGATTGGGATTGACATATATACACTAATATGGATAAAATGGATAACTAATAAGAACCTGCTGTATAAAAAAATAAATAAAATTAAATTAAAAAATTTTTAAAGTCAGTTTTTACAGTAGTATTTAAAGAATAGATGGCAAAAAAAATCTATGTGTCTTTTACTCAAAAGAAACATACTGTTTATATCAAAGGAATAAAATGACCAGAGAGTAAGGGCAGTGATTATTTCATCATTTTTTATGTTTGTATAGGTGAATATTTCTGACAATGATGGTTTGCCTAAACCTACTCAAGTACAGAAATGTGTTATCTGTTTTGACCCTTCTGCATTCAAAAGAAGATAGCGACTCACAGCTGTAAATAAGTCATCTGTTTACTATATCTGCTGAAAAAAAATAAAGGAATCTTTTCAATGGGATGCAAAGGTAAGTAACTTAGAAGACTGCTGTCATTAAAAGTACACTCGAAAAATTCAACACATAGGAAACCTATGTATCTTTCATTTACCTGCCTAGTCTAAATAAACTTAAAAAAATTGAAGTAGGCTCCTATTTCTAAGAATGGGTCTGATGACATTTACCTTTTTCTATACAGTATTATTTACAGAGTTAGACCGAGTTATATAGAACATTCTAGCT
The DNA here is from genome assembly GCF_039906515.1 of Pseudorca crassidens. Classification (NCBI taxonomy): domain Eukaryota; kingdom Metazoa; phylum Chordata; class Mammalia; order Artiodactyla; family Delphinidae; genus Pseudorca; species Pseudorca crassidens. The sequence goes on from NC_090309.1 coordinate 38,359,550, forward strand.
TTTGTAAGACAGATGTACTCTTTAGAGGGTTTGATAGAAGCTGTATTTTTGAGTAAATACTAGCTGTGTGCCTGTGCAGTGTTTTCACTCACCATTCACCACTCTGAGGTAACCACTATGACTTTGATTTGATAGAAATGGAATCTCACTTAAATATACTGCCCAAGGTCATACATCTTGTAAATGGCATAGTAAGAATTAAAATCACTGTCTGTCTGATTTCAAAGTGCTGGTCCTAGCTATTACATTACTGGTGTTCAGAAAATTTGTCTGAGGCCCTACTGCTATTGTCATTAAAAAAAACAACAGTTCTTTACTTACACTTGGGTTATACAAATCAGGTTAAACTCCCCTTTGTGCTACTGAATACAGAGAGGTAAAGAGAAATTAACTTACTTATATTCATTTAAAACTTAGGTTCCTGACTTTAAATTATAAGTCTTCAGAAAAGTACTGAATGTGGTACATTTAAGCTTCACTTTCCTCTTTGTTAACATCTTCAGAATAAGGCAAAAGTCCTGTTATGGTACAAAAAGCTTGTATTTCAACACAATGAATTTAAAATATTCAAATATTTTTTGGATCAGATGGATCAGAACTAACCACTTTGGACATAAACTGAAAAAATATTTAGCCCTTTCACAGCATGTCTTCAAGTTACTATTTTTCTTATCCTTCTAAAATGGTCTACAATCTGCCATAGATAGACGCACTAGTAAAACTTGACAATTTAAGGACAAACTCTTCAAGAATAAGTAATGTAATTCCTTGTTTCCTTTCCATAAAAATGTATTGGTATGCAATTTTTATATTTCACAGTTCACCGACATCTAGGCAAGCTTTCTTCCACTGCTTCAATGGTGCTACTTTTAATTTTATCCTCCTTAGTCGTAGTAATTAAAGTGATCAGCAGTGGCATCCCAGCGGCTTTGACACAGCTACAACCCCCTAGCAGACTTTTGCTTTTAAGGGGAAGGGGAAGAAAAAGACTAGAGTTTCATTTCACAGAGAACAAGAAAATCAAGCTTCTCCAATCCTCAACTTTATTCAATTGTTCTTTCAGCAGCCTTTGGATCTTAAGAATCAAATAAAAATGGCTGCCATGGGGGGTCCTTTTTATACTTGCCGCAAATGTCAACGACTGACATTACTTTAGCCAAAAAATGATGCCATGGATGTGTGAAGGTGAATTAGAACATGAGAAACTGTCAGTGTAGCTGCTGAGATCATTACCCACCCAAGGGTGTCTTTCATAACATTAGATATTTTTATTCAGTCAGTTGAAAACTATAGATTGAGAAGTCTTTCTATTTAAGAAACATGTCTACACACAT